>NW_026251185.1:0-1049 GCF_022114955.1 Emericellopsis cladophorae
AGAAAATAAGGGAGGGAGAGGCGAGCGACAACCTGTACAAGTTCGTTCCTCAGGCGTCGACTGGGACAACACTATGGACAAGTCGGGACGCAGGAATTGCGGGGACCCTCGTCGGAGCGCGTCGCGGTATTGAAGTGCAGTCTATGGCTGTAGACGAGGCGGCGTTGCTTCTTGCCAATAGCCGAGACGGCGCGTCGACAGTGCAAAAGGCACTGAGAGAAGCAGGACTTGTTGCTCTTCTACAAGAACTGCAATGCCTCCCGCTGGCGGTCGCACAAGCCGGCGCCTATATGCGGCGGATGTCGATGACGGCCCAGCAGTACCTGGGTCTCCTCAGACAGGGCAAGACACGATGGGAGGTGCTCAAAGTAGGTGGCACTGACCGGCACCGACGACCAGAGGTGTCAAACAGTGTGCTCGAGACATGGAGGATCTCGATAGAGCGCATCGGAGTGGAAAGCGAGATGTCGTACCGGATACTGCATGTGATTGCGTATGTGGACAATCAAGATATATCGCAAGAGTTGGCGACGGCAGCCGCTGCTGAGGGATGCGACACGGACAGTGGGGATTCGACCAGACAGGGCTCTGAACTTGAGGTTCTAGGAGCTATGACGCGACTGAAAGAGCTTTCCTTCCTGAGCCTGCGCCAGGTAGATGATGATGGTGGCCGGCGGTATGAGATGCACAAGCTTGTGCAAGAAGCTATACGGTATGGGGTGAGGGTAAGGGATTCTGGAATGATGACTGCCGGCAAGACATCACGGGCGGCTAGTGGCCGAAAAGAAGACGAGGCATACTACTGTAGCAGGGCGCTACAGATAGTGGATAGCCTCTTCTCACCATCTGAGCCTTCCTCGTGGGCACGATGCGAGCAATACCTGAGACATGCGGTCCAGGTAGGGGATTGGGCGGAGGTGAGTGGCGGGGCGAGGGTGGCGGGAAGTTTGCTTGCCAGAGTCTCTCAGTTTCTGCACGATGGAGGGCGGTGGAGGGAGAAAGAGCCGATAGATGACCGGTCTTTGGGTCTCCGAAGGGAGGCTCTTGGG
>NW_026251186.1:0-1035 GCF_022114955.1 Emericellopsis cladophorae
GGGCACCCAGGTGCCCAAATAAGTGTCGCACCTAGGTGCCCATATAAGATCCTTATGTAAGCAACGGCCCACAATAGGGGCCCCATAGGCGGGCACCCAGGTGCCCAAATAAGTGTCGCACCTAGGTGCCCATATAAGATCCTTATGTAAGCAACGGCCCACAATAGCCCGGCACCTCTATTATCAACTTACACTACATCAACGCCTTATAGCTTCCACCCTGACGGCGGTTCTTATCAAAAAAACAATATCGCAAGATCTTTATTTAATTCGAACTCACAGCCTCTTGTTCTGCGAATTTCCTGTTCGGGCTCAATCGCATCGCGTTATCGTTCGCAACAACCACACAAAGAAGCGTGCATCATTATCACGGCCCCCTCGCTCACAGCATCACAACACGGCACACGCATAAGTCGTAACAGAACCAAAAAAAAAGGTACGAGTCCTCGCTCTTTATATCAACTTGTCACTTTACTCCAATGCGAACCTAGATCTACTAGACCTAGCCAGCACGTCTTACGACGGAGAGACGGATCAAAGCTAACACCAAGAACTATCGCTAAATATATGTTCAGAAAAGACTCCCAAGAGTCAACAACCTGGCTCAAATCAGCAACCACGAATAGCCACATCTCCAACTTCTTCAAGCATCCGACGAACGCAGGCGGGGCCAGCCACCTGGCTTCGGCGTAGAGGATATGCTGGCCCACAACCACTACGCCAAAGAGATCTCGTTTTTCAACCATCAGACCGAGTTGCTGAATTGATCGCAATCCTGATATATAAGGGCATCGCGGAGGTGAATAAGGAGGGGAATCTGGGCAGGCAATCGGGCGGCAGGTTACATGTAATAAGCACAGGCCAAGGCCAAGGTCTCAAGCGCGAGGAATCAATTTGATATATGAGGCTGTTGGCGATGTTTGAACACGCTGTTGAAGATGGTGCTGGCGTTGTTGTTGATGACGCTGTTGTTGAAGATGACGCTGTTGTTGAAGATGACGCTGTTGTTGAAGATGACGCTGTTGTTGAAGATGA
>NW_026251187.1:0-984 GCF_022114955.1 Emericellopsis cladophorae
GGAATGTCAACGCACGCGATGGGTGATGGAGGTGGGCCACTCGCTTGGGTGGGCCACTCGCATGTGGTTTACGTTATGTTGAAGAACATCAGGTGTCAGTAATCGAATAGTTATTCGGGTCACAGTCGAGTGCAGTGCAGTAGGCGTGATCTATGCGTTGACAATTGTATTGATAGCTGGGGAGCTGGGTAGACACTGACTGTGGTGAAGCTAGGATCATTGCGCGAAGTAACTGATACCCGTGGATCATGGTGTTATATGGATGACTCTGATATGTTTGGTGGAAAATAATGGGTCATGCGGCATGTCACGTGCGTGTCACGTGCGTGTCACGTGCGTGTCACGTGCGGGCTGCTTGGCGGCGCATGCGGTCGAATGTTGGGTCGTAACACGAGTCTTCGTGCGCACAGCAGTGCGTCCTCGGGTGCCAAACAATATTGGCGTGCGCATTCCAACGTGCATCCTATGAGCACGTTAGGTAGGAAGGGTAATTCGAGGCTGCCTTGTGAGATGTGGATACTGTATGGCTGAGCGATCACCGTCCAATCGTTGGCTTCTGGCCGGAACGCCAGAATCTGTCGCGAGGCGTCACGTCCTGGATAGTACGCGACGATATGCAGTCTGGCCACTGCGGGCCACGAATAGATCGGCCGCTATATCAATTCTTGGTTCTGCTGGCAGCGTTCCCTCCCTGCGACTGCTATCGTCGTACTGTTTATCCGATGCGTCCTGTTTCTAGTGTGTACTCTGACGCTTTTGAACTGGAAGAGGTCGCACGGCAGCTCCTCGGGAGCGCTTACGATGATCATGCCGAAGCGATACGAGCACTCGAAAGCAAACGAGATGCGCTACAGCACCAGCGAAATATTGTGCGTTCGTCATGGGCCACGGTGTACCAGTTGCTTGAAAAAACGGCCGATGCCGCTGCCAGTCTATCCCGCTCTCTTAGGGACGCACAAAGATTCATGACTTCGGAGCGCAACA
>NW_026251188.1:0-955 GCF_022114955.1 Emericellopsis cladophorae
CACGTTGTTGTGATGGAGTCGACCGTGGAAAAGAAAGGCACCTCAATTTCGGAAAGGCTGCTGCGTGAGGAGAATATTCGGCTTCTGGAAGAAACTAGATTCTGCATCGATCATGTTACATTTTTAAATGTGAAGCTAAGGCAGCATATAGTGTGATCGTCTGATGGCCTTCTTTGGATCGTAAGTGAGCGTACTCGAAGAATAATGAAACATCCAAAGGTACCATAGGACCCAGCTTGGATATGGTATCCCTATGTATTTGAAGAAGACAATCGTCTCCAGCGTAAGCAATCTGGATGGGAAGTTCGCAGTGGAGCACGAGCCTATGGGATCGGATCAAGTACGGGGCGAAACGTATGGATTCGTGCCCCTGAACGGGAATAGCTGAGGTCTTGTAAAGGCGTCCCACTTGAGCGAGAGACGCTAGTTGGAAGGGGCAGCAACAGAATCTCACAAACATTGGCACGGCCACTATGAAGCTCAGGCAGTGGTACGCGATAGGGGAGGAAAGGATGGGCGTAGAGGACATCACTGGTTGGCAAGAGTCGAGCATCCTTGACTTTCAATCTGCTATCACTCCATGCGACATCACTTCATGCGACAGGCTGGTCGACTGCGTAAGGTGGACTATTACCAGTCGTCTCTATCGCAGACGTGCGGGGCTGACAGGAGCAGAACATTGTCCTCATAGCGATCTGAGAGAAGGAGTCTCGGTGGCCGAAAGAGATCCTCTGCGATCTCTTCCACGCGGCTCAGCTGTCAGTACGGAGGTAATACCACTACAAGCCGTAATGAGGCAAATTCTTCCAACTTCTAGTATAGTAGTCTGGACATAGGTCAAGCAAGGTAATCCTGCGACTGTGCGTCTGTTCTCTTCGGTAGTTTGGTTGATATCGAAGTTACTCCTCGATGATCTTGATATGCTTTTCGTAAAATCGGAGCATCTGTCTTGGTC
>NW_026251189.1:0-925 GCF_022114955.1 Emericellopsis cladophorae
GGACAGCATCACGTCTCTGTACGAAGGTGACAACGATGAAATCTACCAGTACTCCGTCTTCTGGATCAAGGGATGCATATTCCATCAACAGCAAGACTTTACTGGCTGTTATGATCTAATGTATGACAATTTCAAAGACTGCAACAACGGTGGCAAAGGCGGCACCAAGCGCAAAGGCTGTCTTTGGTTCGAGTACCGCCCGAACTGGATGGAAGGTATTTGATGAGGGGCCCTGCCTTTCACACGAGATATCTAGGGCCATGGTTGGACGCGCGCTGCTAGCATGATTTATGCTGTGAGCACCTACAGTGAGAGGAACGGCAGGGACCATAGAATAGACGTTGGTAGGATAGACGGTTGGTGAGAATGGTGAGGCAAGGTACATGAGAAATTCCACACGCGTTCTCTAGCTAGTTATTAAGTCAGGACGAAGCGCCTCCCGTTCCTTGATTTGTGCCCACCTCCAGTGAAGGCGCTCGCTGCACTCGGCATCTCCATCTCTGTCCTATCAATGCCGTACTCCACACAACCGGAGAGCGAGGGCACGCACCGCTTTCCTCCGTAACGGCCTCTGGATGTCTCAAATAAGTGCCTGCTCCCTCGTTAGGAATTGGTCTAGCCACAACATCATGTTCTCACCTATTTGAAGGGAGTCGGGGAAGCCCGTAGTGTTTGTATTTTGTGTTGGTGGCATGGGCACGAAGAAGACGCACGATACGGCCGCCTTCGTGGAGACTTGGCTTCTAGTACCCCTTATGGAATCTTCGGACTGTCTGTAGGAGTACGGCCTAATATAACTTCACGACGTCCACATGTGTCTTCCTCATAAGCCAACAAGGTCTCCAGTAGACAGTCCTCGGTATTTCAGTGGTGATTTCCGCTCCACAGGACTAATCCCAACCTATTGCAGGAAGAGCACAGGCGT
>NW_026251190.1:0-899 GCF_022114955.1 Emericellopsis cladophorae
CGGCGGCGCAGGCCTACCCAGTACGGCCCGGTGCGGCCGATGATCTCGAAGTCGTGCAAGGGGTGTACATCCAAGTGGACAGGAACTGCTTGTGGGGGAGGATGGCGCTGCTTCCGCTCTGTAGAAGCAAATTCACAATGCATAGTTGTTACTCACACCGTGGCTTGGGGAAACTCGTCCCGAGGCCCGCCAACATAGGGTCCTGATGTATTATACGGAGGGCGATCCTACCCTAGACAACAGGGACAATTTAGACAGATGAACAGCATGCCCTGAAATGGCCATGAACTTACTCTAGTTAACAATAGCTGGCTTGACTCTGTTTTTGCCGTACGTAGGTGCGTCTGTAGCTACAGGCCTGCTAGTCATGCCCGTTTCCGTCGTCCGCGTTATTCGTCACAGATTAGACCACGGTGAATGGTGACCTTGGCCTAGCGTAATGGCACTGCCTGCACAACAGCTCACGCTCGAGTCCAGAAGCGCTTATCCCATCATAGCTGTCCCGCGGGCGGCTCATTTGAATCAAAGTTACTGAAATAAGATAATGTACTTCCTGCATAGACTCGGCTGTGTTATCTTTCATCCCGACAATACGGTAATTGGGAGCCATTTTGGGCCTGCCAGGGCTCGCCGCCGTGGGCTAGAATAAGGCTTGTCGCTCTTCGCCGATGGAGCCTCACGACACCTCCTCATCTACGCATGCGTTTTCTGAAGCGGGATAGTTTCTAGTAGATTGGCGGTTCAAGAAAGACTATATTGCGTATGTATATCAAGATAAGATGAAAAGGCACTCAGGTCTTTCCATATGTAGACTGACACCACCCCGGATCGCTTGTCAAGACGCTCCGGACAAAGCGAAGGCATTCTTGCACAAGCGTTCGGCATGCGGTGGTTGGGAA
>NW_026251191.1:0-884 GCF_022114955.1 Emericellopsis cladophorae
TACCCAGTACGGCCCGGTGCGGCCGATGATCTCGAAGTCGTGCAAGGGGTGTACATCCAAGTGTACAGGAACTGCTTGTGGGGGAGGAAGGCGCTGCTTCTGCTCTGTAGAAGCAAATTCACAATGCATAGTTGTTACTCACACCGTGGCTTGGGGAAACCCGTCCCGAGGCCCCCCAACACAGGGTCCTGATGTATTATACGGAGGGCGACCCTACCCTAAACAACAGGGACAATTTAGACAGATGAACAGCATGCCCTGAAATGGCCATGAACTTACTCTAGTTGACAATAGCTGCCTTTACTCTATTTTTGCCGTACGTAGGTGGCGTCTGTAGCTACACGCCTGGAATTCATGCCCGTTTCCGTCGTCCGCGTTACTTGTTACGGTGAGTGGTGACCTTGGCGTAGCGCAATGGCATTGCCCGTACAACAGCTCACGTTCGAGTCCAGAAGCGCTTATTCTATCATGGCTGTCCCGCGGGCGGCTCATTTGAATCAAAGTTACTGAAATAAGATAATGTACTTCCTGCATAGACTCGGCTGTGTTATCCTTCATGCTATGCTAATGTGTACGTACCTCTTCAGGTGCCGCAAAGCACCAACTCCTCGGTCACTCCGACAATACGGTAATTGGGAGACATTTTGGGCATGCCAGGGCTCGCCGCCGTGGGCTAGAATAAGACCTGTCGCTCTTCGCCGATAAAGTCTCATGATATCTCCTCATCTACGCATGCGTTTCCTGAAGCTGGATAGTTTCTAGTAGGTTGGCGGTTCAAAAAAGACTATATTGCGTACATATATCAAGATAAGATGAAAAGGCACTCAGGTCTTTCCATATGTAGACTGACACCATCCCGGATCGCTTGTCAAGACGCTCCGGAC
>NW_026251192.1:0-876 GCF_022114955.1 Emericellopsis cladophorae
ATCGTGGTCGACGAGTGCCACCTCACGCTCACGGCGGCCGCCTTCCGCAAGAGCATGCTACAGCTAGGCGCGCACGTGCGCCAGGTCCGGACCCAGACGGTCTGGCTGACGGCCACGCTGCCGCCGGCCTTCGAGGAGGCCTTTCTGCGCCGTAACTTCCTCGTACGGCCGCGGTTCGTCCGGGAGTCGGTGAACCGACCGAACATCAAGTACCGGGTCGAGCGGTTCGGCGGCGCCGGGTCCGTCTGCGAGCGCGCGGTCGACCTCGTGCACGCCCTCCTGGCCGGCGAGCCCGACGACGGCGGCGGCGGCGCGAGGATGGTCGTGTACTGTCCTACGCTCGACGCCGTGGAAGAGCTCGCCGAGGCGCTCGGCTGCCCCATGTACGTTGGCAACCGCGCGATGATGAGCGGCGACGATAAGGACGCGGCCATCGACCGGTGGCTCAGCCCGGGCGGCTCGCCGGTCATCGTCGCCACGTCGGCCCTGGGCGTGGGCTTCGACTACCCCCACGTGCGCTGGGTCGTGCACGTAGGCGCGCCGCGGCGTATAACGGACTTCTCGCAGGAGTCGGGGCGCGCGGGCCGTGACGGGCGGCCGGCCACGTCCGTCATCCTGCTCAGCGCCGCGTGGCAGCGTGCCGGCGCGCCCGCCGCCCTAGACGAGGACGAGGAGGCGATGCAGCTCTACCTAGCGGGGGGCCACTGCCTGCGGGCCGTCCTGAGCCAGTTCCTCGACCAGCCGGGCGACTGGCGTTGGTGTATGGAGCACGAGGACGAGCCCTGCGGCGCATGCCCGAGGCCACGCACAGAGCGCCGGCCGACCGGGCACGTGCTCACGCTGGGCGGCCGCGCCGTCGAGAGGCAGGAGCAGCCG
>NW_026251193.1:0-876 GCF_022114955.1 Emericellopsis cladophorae
TTGGCGATGCTGTCAGGTTTGATCCGAATTCCAGCCAAACGGCAGGCCTTGAGGATGCGATCCTTGGATGCGTGACCCAGGCGGCGATGCATCAATGCGTATTCGACATCTTGGGTTGTGGTATTGTAGGGCAATGCCGCGAAGTTGTATTGCGGCTGTCGTTTATCCACGTGCAAGACGGCGATGTGTTGCTTCCATTCGTATTCGCCGAGGACTGTGCCGTTGTTCTTGTGAACCAGGGCATCACGGATGCCATCCATGACAATGCCGTTCTTGCGCAAAACGCCTGGACTGAGCATGTTTGCGGCAGCTTCGGCTGCGAAGTTGACCTCACGAAGATACAAGGTGCCTCCCCCGGTCATATGGACTTCGGCCGTGCCGATCGCAGTTACCTGCAAGCCTTGGCCGTTGCAAGCCGTCATGCTGTCTGGTCGCGATAGTTCCTTGAGGTATGTGAAGTAGGAACGGTCATTGAGCACGTGTGTGCTACATCCTGAGTCGACGATAAAGTCTTCCTTGGTGATGCCTCCATTGGCAAAAGGTTGGCTGTTGAACGACATGAATGCGAAGCTTGTGCCATCTCCATTTTCAGAATTGCCATTCGAATCAAAGGCCAATGCACTGAAAGCGTTGGTGATTCCAGCGTTAGCCTTGGACTTATTTTCATTGTTCTGACCATTCTGGTTGGATGACTTTCCACGTCCATTGCCGCCGCCGTTGTTGTCATTGTTGTCATTGTTGTTCCTTGAACGGTTGTTATTTGGCCAGCCTTTGGGAGCCTTCTCGGGGTGAAGTTTCCAGCATTTTTCGCGAGTGTGTCGACGAGCACGAGGGCGCACCACACAACCGCAGGACAGGATCTCGTCCTTATCCGTG
>NW_026251194.1:0-839 GCF_022114955.1 Emericellopsis cladophorae
TTTTCAGTAGCGTCATGCCAGGCTTGAGGGGGTGGCGGCGATCGGATGGCCTGAAGCACAAAGGCAAAGGCTTGCGCAACAGCAGTACGATGGAGTCGAGACTCGTCATCATCTTGAACGTCCAGGCTTGGCACGCACACGGAATAATAGACGCAGGAAGGATCGTCCGGAATATGGAGGAAAATATACCCCTCCCCGGTGCATATATACCCATACTGGATGCCTTTGCCTATCATGTAGGAGAAGAGCTGGGTCACAACGGTAGTGGTAAGTCGTCTCGCTGCGAATGCGAATCCCTCACCCTCCTGGTTAATCACATCACGATCTGGTTGGATCTCTGAGGCCAGCCCTGTGACGATCTCACCGCGTCTCAACTTATGTGGCGCCTTGTACTCGATCGCGACGGCAGGGATATTTTGATTATCAGAAGTCCTGTAGATGCAGAACTGATCCGCCCGATTGCCCTTTCCCCGCGCCTTTCGACGCCGAGTTATTCGCTCAGGTGGCCTGGAGCCAATAGACACTTGCTCCATGGATTCGGAGAGGGAGTCGTCGGTAACACCGAGATTAGTGTGGCTTTCAAACGTCACCGTTCCATCGAGGCCGAGGTGACTCCTCAGCAACAAATCATCGTACGTCGCATCCACCAGCTTCTGAACTGCATTTTCCACAACGTCTCGCTCGCCGTTCCGGAGTCCAATCTCGCTGCTGACCGGGCGAAGCAGGGATCTCACATAATCCAGCTGGTGCCGGGATGGAAAGACGGCTCGGGAAGAAAACGAGGGACTAGAGGAAAGCTGATTCCAGACTTTTTCTTGTTCCCTTGAAAATGTGGTCCA